>NW_028237848.1:0-43152 GCF_034619465.1 Leptosomus discolor | reverse complement strand
TAACCCCCCGTGGGGCCCCTATAGCGCCCTATAGATCCCTATAGCCTCCTTATAACGCCCCCCCAGGTCCCTATAGCACCCTATAGATCCCTACAGCCTCCTTATAACTCCCGCACAGGTCCCTATAGATCCTTATAGCCTCCTTATAACGCCCCCACAGGTCCCTATAGCACCCTATAGATCCCTATAGCCTCCTTATAACCCCCCATGGGGCCCCTATAGCACCATACAGATCCCTATAACCTCCTTATAACCCCCCCACAGGTCCCTATAGCGCCCTATAGATCCCTACAGCCTCCTTATAACCCCCCCATGGGCCCCTATAGCGCCCTATAGATCCCTACAGCCTCCTTATAACCCCCCATGGGGTCCTATAGCACCCTATAGATCCCTACAGCCTCCTTATAACCCCCGCACAGGTCCCTATAGATCCTTATAGCCTCCTTATAACCCCCCCACAGGTCCCTATAGCACCCTATAGATCCCTATAGCCTCCTTATAACCCCCCATGGGGCCCCTATAGCACCATACAGATCCCTATAACCTCCTTATAACCCCCCCACAGGTCCCCTATAGCGCCCTATAGATCCCTACAGCCTCCTTATAACCCCCCATGGGGTCCTATAGCACCCTATAGATCCCTACAGCCTCCTTATAACCCCCCCCACAGGTCCCTATAGCACCCTATAGATCCCTACAGCCTCCTTATAACCCCCCTGCAGGTCCCTATAGCGCTCTATAGATCCCTATAGCCTCCTTATAACCCCCCGTGGGGCCCCTATAGCACCCTATAGATCCCTATAGCCTCCTTATAACCACCCATGGGCCCCTGTAGTGCCCTATAGATCCCTACAGCCTCCTTATAACTCCCCCACAGGTCCCTATAGTGCCCTATAGATCCCTATAGCCTCCTTACAACCCCCCATGGGGCCCTATATCCCTATATATGGGATACTGGGGAGTCATTGGTAGGATTATGGGGGATTATGGGATACTGGGGGTCACTCTGGGGGGGCTTATGGGATACTGGGAGTCACTGGGGGGCTGTATGGGGGGTTATGGGATACTGGGGGGGCTGAAAAGGGGATTATGGGATACTGGGGGTCACTGGGGGGCTGTATGGGGGGGTTATGGGATACTGGGGGTCACTCTGTGGGGGCTTATGGGATACTGGGGGTCACTGGGGGGGCTGTATGGGGGGTTATGGGATACTGGGGGGGCTGAACAGGGGATTATGGGATACTGGGGGTCACTGGGGGGCTGTATGGGGGGGTTATGGGATACTGGGGGTCACTCTGTGGGGGCTTATGGGATACTGGGGGTCACTGGGGGGGCTGTATGGGGGGTTATGGGATACTGGGGGGGCTGAACAGGGGATTATGGGATACTGGGGGTCACTGGGGGGCTGTACGGGGCATTATGGGATACTGGGGGTCACTATTGGGGATTATGGCATAGTGGGAGGCTCTGGGAGGGCTGTATGGGGCATTATGGGATACTGGGGGGGGGCTGAACAGGGGATTATGGGATACTGGGGGTCACTGGGGGGCTGTACGGGAGGTTATGGTATACTGAGGGGGTCACTGGTAGGATTATGGGGCATTATGGGATACTGGGGGGGCTGAACAGGGGACTATGGGATACTGGGGGTCACTGGGGGGCTGTATGGGGCATTATGGGATACTGGGGGGGCTGAACAGGGGACTATGGGATACTGGGGGTCACTGGGGGGCTGTATGGGGGGGTTATGGGATACTGGGGGTCACTCTGTGGGGGCTTATGGGATACTGGGGGTCACTGGGGGGGCTGTATGGGGGGTTATGGGATACTGGGGGGGTTGAACAGGGGATTATGGGATACTGGGGGTCATTGGGGGCTGTATGGGGGGGTTATGGGATACTGGGGGTCACTCTGTGGGGGCTTATGGGATACTGGGGGTCACTGGGGGGGCTGTATGGGGGGTTATGGGATACTGGGGGTCACTCTGTGGGGGATTATGGGATACTGGGGGTCACTGGGGGGCTGTATGGGGGGTTATGGGATACTGGGGGGGCTGAACAGGGGATTATGGGATACTGGGGGTCATTGGGGGCTGTATGGGGGGGTTATGGGATACTGGGGGTCACTCTGTGGGGGCTTATGGGATACTGGGGGTCACTGGGGGGGGCTGTATGGGGGGTTATGGGATACTGGGGGGGCTGAACAGGGGATTATGGGATACTGGGGGTCACTGGGGGGCTGTATGGGGGGGTTATGGGATACTGGGGATCACTCTGTGGGGGCTTATGGCATACTGGGGGTCACTGGGGGGGCTGTATGGGGGGTTATGGGATACTGGGGGGGCTGAACAGGGGATTATAGGATACTGGGGGTCATTGGGGGCTGTATGGGGGGGTTATGGGATACTGGGGGTCACTCTGTGGGGGCTTATGGGATACTGGGGGTCACTGGGGGGGCTGTATGGGGGGTTATGGGATACTGGGGGGGTTGAACAGGGGATTATGGGATACTGGGGGTCATTGGGGGCTGTATGGGGGGGTTATGGGATACTGGGGGTCACTCTGTGGGGGCTTATGGGATACTGGGGGTCACTGGGGGGGCTGTATGGGGGGTTATGGGATACTGGGGGTCACTCTGTGGGGGATTATGGGATACTGGGGGTCACTGGGGGGCTGTATGGGGGGTTATGGGATACTGGGGGGGCTGAACAGGGGATTATGGGATACTGGGGGTCATTGGGGGCTGTATGGGGGGGTTATGGGATACTGGGGGTCACTCTGTGGGGGCTTATGGGATACTGGGGGTCACTGGGGGGGGCTGTATGGGGGGTTATGGGATACTGGGGGGGCTGAACAGGGGATTATGGGATACTGGGGGTCACTGGGGGGCTGTATGGGGGGTTATGGGATACAGGGGGTCACTCTGTGGGGGCTTATAGGATACTGGGGGTCACTGGGGGGGCTGTATGGGGGGTTATGGGATACGGGGGGGGCTGAACAGGGGATTATGGGATACTGGGGGTCATTGGGGGGCTGTATGGGGGGTTATGGGATACTGGGGGCGCTGAACAGGGGATTATGGGATACTGGGTGTCACTGGGGGGCTGTATGGGGGGGTTATGGGATACTGGGGGTCACTCTGTGGGGGATTATGGGATACTGGGGGTCACTGGGGGGCTGTATGAGGGGTTATGGGATCCTGGGGGGGCTGTGTGTGGGATTATGGGATACTGGGGGTCACTGCCCCCCCCCCCCCCCCCCCAAGGTGTGACCCGCTGACGCTGTCCCGCACGGTGCGGCGGATGCTGCGGGAGGAGGACGAGGACAGCGAGGACAGCGGGGACAGCTGAGGACAGCGGGACCCCCAGCCTGGGCCCTCGGGGAGCTCCTCGAAACCGCCCCCGCCTCGTGGGGGGGGGCTCGAAACCGCCCCCAAGGAGCCCCAGCAAAAAGCTGCTGGCGCTGGGGGTGGCTTTGAAACCGCCCCCAGCTCAGAGGGGAGCCTTGAAACCACTCCCAGCGCTGGGGGGGACCCTTAAAATGACCCCCCCCCCAGCCCTGGAGGGACCCGCAAAACTGTCCCCCAGTGCTAGAGGGGGGACCCTTAAAGCTGCCTGCAACCCTTGAAGGACCCCTTGAAACCACCCCCCAGCACTGGAGGGGGGTGGACCCTTAAAATCTCCCCCAGTCCTGAGAGGGGAAACCCTTAAAACTGCCCCCCAGCCCTGGAGGGACCCTTGAAACTGCCTCCAGCACTGGAGGGGGACCCTTAAAACCGACCCAGTCCTGAGGGAGGACCCTCAAAACCACCCCTGGGGACCAGCCCTGAAAGTGCCTTGGGGCCCAAGAAGCCCCTAAAAACTCCCACGGGGATGAGCTCTAGCAATAGGGGTGGGGCTTATTCGGGGGTGGAGCTTGCTGGGGGCGGGGCTTGCCTATAGTCATTAAAGTGCCTTTAAGATGGATCTGCCCCTGAGTGGCCGAGGGACCCAAGTGTTGGAGGGCGGGGGGGGGGGGGGGGGAGAAAAAAGGAGGGGGGGGGGCGTGAAACACCCCTAAAGCCCGTGTTGGGGGGGAGCCTTGAAACTCTCCCTAAAACACTATTTGGGGAGGGGGGGAGGGTGTCTTGAAAAGCCTCCCTGAGCTCCTTTTGGGGAGACCAAATCCCATTTTGGGGGGGGGGGGGGGGAATCAAACCCCATTTTGTGTCTCAAAACCCTCCTGAGCCCCAGGTTTGGGGGGGGGGGGGCCTTGAAACATCCAACAACCTTGTGCGTGGGGACCTCGAAACCCTCTTTGCCCCTTATAGAGTGGCCGGGGGGGGGGGCCTTGAAACGCTCCAAAACCTGCTCGAGGGGAGAGGGCTGGGAGGACGGGGGGGGGGGGGGCCTTGAAACGCCCGCGGCGGAGGGGCGGGGCTCTCCTGGCCAATGACAGCGCAGCATGCAAATCAGGGAGCGGCGGAGTTGGGGAAGAAAAGAGCGCGGGGGGGGGGGGGGGGGGCGTGTCGGGGGGGGGGGCGTGTCGGGCGGGCGCCACGCCCCCTTTCGGCGGCGGGCGCAGCAGCCAATGAGAGGGAAGGAGTGTGGGGAGGGGGTGGAGCCAGCGAAGTCTCGCGAGATTTGGGGGCGGGAGGAGGTGGCGGCGGGATGGGAGCGCCGAGGTGAGGCCGGGCCCGGGATTTGGGGGGGGGGGGGGGGGGCAAGAACCGACCCCCAACCCCGGGAACCGACCCCGGGAATTCCCCCCCCCCCCCCCGACCCTGGGAACCGGCCCCATGGAGACGGGGACGGGGGACACGACACGGGGTGAGGGGGGCTCCTGGCCCTCCCCTTCCGGCTTCCCCCCCCCCCCCCGTCCCTTAGCAACCGCGACACCACCCACCCCCCCCTTCAAGGGCCCTTAGCAACGGCGCCGGGGGTGCCCGGCCTCCTCGTGACGTCATCTGCCCCCCCCCCCCCCCCCCACGTCCCAGGGGGACCCTGGGGGGGTGGGGGGGCGGGGAGGGCACGGGGTGGGGGGGGGTGCTGGGGGTCCCCACCCGTTTACTTCATGACCCCCGGGGGGGGGGTGGCACCAGGGGATCGGAGGGTGGGGGGTGCTGGGACTTTGGGGGGGGCCACTAGTGGGTGTCGGGGAGCTGGAGGGTCGGGGGGTGTCACCTGGCCGGGGGGGGGAGCATCTGGGGCTGCTTGAGGGCCTCTATGATGGGGGGGGGGTTACTTGGGGGGTCTGGGGGGCAGGGATTGGCTTGGGTGGAGCATGTAGGGGTGAACCGGGGGGGGGGGTAAATTGGGAGGGGCTGGGATGGCTTCTGGGGTGGCTCATGGGGGGCTTCTGAGGCTCGGGGAGGGGGGGATTTGGGGGGCTGGGCTGGTTGGGGAAGGGTCTAAACATTTGGCTGTGGGTGGTACATGGGGGGGGACGACACATAGAGATTCTTCTCACCACCCGTTCCCCACCCCCCCTTGCCCCTTTCTTGCCCCCCCCCCCCCCCTCCGCAGATGCCCCGTCACTGCTCTGCCGCCGGCTGTTGCACCCGTGACACTCGGGAGACCCGAAACCGAGGCATCTCCTTCCACCGGTGGGTGCCCCCCCCCCCCCCGCCATGATGGAGGGGGGGGGGGGGGGGGGAGGCCTGTGTGTGTACCCCACATTGGCCCCTTCATTCCTACCCCCCCTCCCCCCAAATGATCTGGCCAAGGCGGGGGGGGGAGGGGTGTGTGTGTGTCTCCCTGGTTCTGTTTGTGATGATTTTATTTGGGTGGGTTTGTCATCTCTCTGACGCTTCATTTGTCGTGTCGTCGTTCCCCCCCCCCCCCCCTTACCCCCAACAATGGTTTGTCCCAGAGGTGTTCCCCACCCGCTTTAGCAATGGGCTGTTCCAGGTCTGTTTGTTTCCCCCCTCCCTTTAGCGATGGTTTGGCCCAGGTGTGTTGTGTGTCCCCCGCCCTGTTTAGCAATGGTTTGGCCCAGCTGTGCCCCCACCTCCGTTCTTTGCAATGCTTTAATCCAGATGTGTTCCCCCCCTCCCCCGCTTTAGCAATGGTTTCTCCCAGGTGTGTTGTGCCACCCCCCCCGCTTTAGCAATGGTTCCTCCCATATGTGTTCCCCCACGCTTTAGCAATGGTTTGTCCCAGGAGTACCCCCCCCCCCCCCCCCTTTTTAGCAATGGTTTCTCCCAGGTGTGTTGTGTCACCCCCCCCGCTTTAGCAATGGTTCCTCCCTTGTGTGTTTCGCAGTAAACCCCCCCCCTTTTAGCAATGGTTTCTCCCAGATGTGTCCCTCCCCCCGCTTTAACAATGGTTTGTCCCAAGTGCAACCCCCCCCCCCCTTTTAGCAATGGGCTGTCCCAGGTGTGTTCTTCCCCCCTCCCCCTTTAGCAATGGTTTGTCCCAGATGTGTTTCCCTCCTCTGCTTTAGCAATGGGCTGTCCCAGGTGTTCTCCCCCCCCCCCCCCAGCAATGGTTTGGCCCAGCTGTGCCCCCCTCCCTCCCCCTTAGCAATGGTTTGGCTCAGTTGTGTCCTTCCCCCCCCCTTAGCAATGGTTTGGCCCAGCTGCCCCCCCCCCCCCCTTAGCAATGGTTTGTGCCAAGTGTCATGTCTCCCCCCTTTTGCAATGGTTTGGCCCAGCTGTGGCCCCCCCCCCTTTGCAATGGTTTGGCCCAGCTGTCCTCCCCCTGCCCTTTGCAATGGTTTGGCCCAGCTATTGCCCCCCCCCCCTCCCCCCCCCCAGCAATGCTTTGGCCCAGCTGCCCCCCCCCGCCCTTAGCAATGGTTTGTCCCATATGTCGTGTGTTCCCCCCCCACCTTAGCAATGGTTTGGCCCACCTGTGCGCGTGTGTCGTGTCCCCCCCCCCCCGCAATGCTTTGCACCCGGTCTGCCCCCCCCCCCCCCCTTTTCAGAATGGTTCCGCCCCATCCCCTTTAGCCGAGCCTCCCTGGACCATTCCATTTGCAGGTACACGGGGGGGGGGGGAAGGCAGCACCTTTTAACAACACAAAAACGGGCGGGAGGAGGGGAGATTTGAGGCCACCGCTGACGTCACCGTGCCCCCCCCCCCCCCGTGTGTGTGTGTCCGTGTGTCCCGTCCCCCCCCCCCCCCCCCCTCAGGCTGCCCAAGAAGGACAACCCACGGCGGGCGCTGTGGCTGGAGAGTTCGGCGGGACGCGAGCGGGGAGGGACGCTGGGGACCCGGCTTCCAAATACATCTACTTCTGCTCCCAGCACTTCGAGAAGAGCTGCTTCGAGATCGTCGGCTTCAGGTACCGAACGAGGCGCCGAACGACGTCCCTAACGAGGTGACGTTGGCCCCGCGTCCCTCTGTGTCGTGCGTCGTCCCCCCCCCCCCCCCCCTTTGCAGAGAATGGTACGGCCCAATTAACACCACCCGCCCAATTGGGTTTTAAATGGTTTCGTCCAGGCTGGGGATTGATGGGGTCTGTGACACGCCCCCCCCCCCCCCCCCCCCGCTGTGTGTCATTGTGTCCCCCCCCCGGCTTTGGCTGGAAATGGTTTGCTCCAAGCACCCCACTTTCCCAGCTGAGGGGGGGGGGGGGGTGTCCCTTCCCCCCCCCCCCCCAGCTTTGAGTGGAAATGGTTTGCTCCAAGCACCCCACTTTCCCAGCTGAGGGGGGGGGGGTGTCCCTTCCCCCCCCCCCCCAGCTTTGAGTGGAAATGGTTTGCTCCAAGCACCCCACTTTCCCAGCTGAGGGGGGGTGGGGTGTCCCTCCCCACCCCCCCCCCCCACCTCCCCCCCACCCCCCCCCACACACTTTGGGGGTTGTGGATCCCCCTCAACTACTCCTCCCCCCCCCCCCCCCAGGTTGGAGTGGAAATGGTTTGCTCCAAGCACCCCACTTTCCCAGTGGGGGGCTGGGGTGTCCCCTCCCCCCCCCCCCCCCCCAACTTTGGGGGTTGTGGATCCCCCTCAACTACTCCTCCCCCCCCCCAGGTTGGAGTGGAAATGGTTTGCTCCGAGCACCCCACTTTCCCACCAAGGAGGGGGGGGGAGGGTGTCCCTCATCCCCCCCCCCCGACTTTGGGGGTTGTGGATCCCCCTGAACTACCCCCCCCCCGGCTTTTGGGGGGGATGCCCCCCCCCAAGTGCTTTTTCAGGCCCTCCAAACCCCCTCCCCCCTAAAAGCTTCAGGGGGACACCCCCCCCCCCCCCAAAGTTCTTGGGGGGCACCTAAGGGACCCTGGGGGTTCAGGAGCACCCTGGGGGGCCCTTTGGAAGACACCCCCACCCCCCCAATTTCCCTTCAGGGCACCCAAGAGACCTCGAACGCTGGGGGACACGCCCCCCCCAAGCATTTTGGGGGACACCCCCCAAGCCTTTTGGGGTTCCCTTGGGGGGGGGGGGCACCCCAGGACTTTTGGGGAGCTGCAGAGCACCCCCAAACCCACCCCCCCCCCCCCCGCCCCCAAAGGACTCTACACCCTCTGGGACCTCCGTGGGGTTTGGGACAGCCATGGGGCAGGCTGGGGACCCCCCCCCCCAGGCTTTTAGGGACCCCCCAGTGTTTTGGGGGCCCCCCCAGGCGTTGGGGGACCCCCCCACCCACTGATTCCGCCCCCCCCCCCCAGTGGCTACCACCCGCCTGAAGGAAGGAGCCGTCCCCACCGTCTTCGACTCGGCCTCCCCCAAACCCCCCCGGGCCACCAAACCGAAGCCCCTCCCCCCCGAGAGCGACACCCCAAAGCCCCCCCGGGCCACCAGGAGGTGGAGGTGAGTCCCCGCGGGGGGGGGGGGTGTGGGGGGCGACCCAGCGACACCCCACCCAATTTGGGGAGGGGTATACCCAGAAACACCCCACCCAGTTTGGGGAGGGTGACCCAGTAACAACCCCCCCCCCCCCTCAATTTGGGGGGGGGGGGGGGTGTGACCCAGGAACCCCCCCAGCCCCACCCAATTTGGGAGGGGGGGTGTGGGGGTGAGGAGGGGGGGGGTGGGTGACCCAGCAACACCCCACACCCACCCAATTTGGGGAGGGGGTGACCCAGGAACCCCCCAGCCCCACCCAATTTGGGAGGGGGGGGGGGTGGGGGTGAGGGGGGGGGGGTGTGACCCAGCAACACCCCACCCAATTTGGGGGTGGGGTGAGGGGGTTGGGTGACCCAGCAACACCCCCACCCCCACCCAAATTGGGGGGGGGGATGACCCAGCAACACCCCACCCCCACCCAATCTGGGGGGGCCAGTAACCCCCACCCCCACCCAATTTGGGGGGGGAGGGAGTGAGGGGGGTGGGTGACCCAGCGACACCCCACCCCCACCCAATTTAGGGTGGGTGACCCAGCCACCCCCCACCCCGACCCAACTGGGGGGGGGGGGGCGGGGGTGACCCAGTAACACCCCACCCAATTTAGAGTGGATGAGGGGGGGGTTGGGTCATCCCCTCCCCCCAAATTCCCTCTCCCCTTTGCAGGCAGGACCCCCCCACTCCCCCCCCCGGACCCCCCCTTTCCCCCCCGACCTCTCCTGTTTCCCCGGCGACGCCGAAGACCCCGGCGCTCCCCCCGCCGGCGACCACGGCGGCGTCCCGGCCCTGCCGGATCCTTCGGGCGTTCGCGCGGCCCTCCCGGACGCCATCTTGGGGGTCACGCCGGAAGACGAAGAACCCCCGAATCCTCAAAGCGAACCCCCGGGAACCCCCCGCCCGGTTTCGCCGTCTCTTTACATGCTCCGCTTGCCGCCGCCGGCGGGGGCCTACATCCAAAACGAGCACAGCTACCAAGTGGGCAGCGCCTTGCTCTGGAAACGCCGCGCCGAGGCCGCCCTCGACGCCCTCGACAAGGCCCAGCGGCAGCTCCAGGCCTGCAAGCGCCGCGAGCAGCGCCTCCGCCTCCGCCTCGGCGAGCTCCAGCGCGAGCGGCGGGCACCCCTCGAGGCCCGGCGGATCCCCCCCAAAGACCCCCCCGCCGCCGCCGCCGCCATCGCCGCCGCCGCCGCCCCGCGCCGGGGAGCTCCAGCCGCTCGGCGAGTGAAACGTTCGCCGGTGGAGAGACGCGGCGGTTGGCCGCCTCTTCCTCGCCGCGGCGGCGGCGGCGGGAAGGTTTGTAAATACGGATTTCACGTTTTTCTAGTCAAAAAAAAAAAAAAAAGAAAAGAAGGAAAAAGGGGGCGGCGCGCGTCGGGGAGAGGGGGAGGTGTGTAAATAAAAATTTCACGTTTTTCTAGTGAAAAAACAAAAAAGAAGGAAAAAGGGGGCGACGCGCGTTGGGGAGAGGGGAAGGTTTGTAAATACGGATTTCACGTTTTTTAGTAAAAAAAAAAGAAGGAAAAAGATGGTGACGGGTGTTGGGGAGAGGGGAAGGTTTGTAAATACGAATTTCACATTGTTTGGGGAGAGGGGAAGGTTTGTAAATACGAATTTCACATTTTTCGGGGAGAGGGGAAGGTTTGTAAATACGAATTTCACATTTTTCGGGGAGAGAGGAAGGTTTGTAAATACAAATTTCACGGTTTTCTAGTAAAAAAAAAGAAGGAAAAAGGGGGCAACGCGTGTCGGGGAGAGGGGGAGGTGTGTAAATACGGATTTCACGTTTTTTAGTAAAAAAAAAAGGAAAAAGATGGTGACGGGTGTTGAGGAGAGGGGAAGGTTTGTAAATATGAATTTCACAGTTTTCTAGTAAAAAAAAAGAAGGAAAAAGGGGGCAACGCGCATCGGGGAGAGGGGGAGGTGTGTAAATTAAAATTTCACGTTTTTCTAGTGAAAAAAAAAAAGGAAAAAGATGGCGACGTGCGTCGGGGAGAGGGGGAGGTGTGTAAATACGGATTTCACGGTTTTTAGTAAAAAAAAAGAAGGAAAAAGATGGTGACGGGTGTTGGGGAGAGGGGAAGGTTTGTAAATATGAATTTCACATTTTTTGGGGAGAGAGGAAGGTTTGTAAATACGAATTTCACGGTTTTCTAGTAAAAAAAAAAGGAAGGAAAAAGGGGGCAACGCGCGTCGGGGAGAGGGGGAGGTGTGTAAATTAAAATTTCACGATTTTTAGTTAAAAAAAAGAAGGAAAAAGATGCTGATGTGCGTCGGGGAGAGGGGAAGGTTTGTAAATACGAATTTCACATTTTTTGGGGAGAGAGGAAGGTTTGTAAATACAAATTTCACGGTTTTCTAGTAAAAAAAAAGAAGGAAAAAAATGGCAATGCGCGTCGGGGAGAGGGGGAGGTGTGTAAATACGGATTTCACGTTTTTTAGTAAAAAAAAAGAAGGAAAAAGATGGTGACGGGTGTTGGGGAGAGGGGAAGGTTTGTAAATATGAATTTCACGGTTTTCTAGTAAAAAAAAAGAAGGAAAAAGGGGGCAACGCGCATCGGGGAGAGGGGGAGGTGTGTAAATAAAAATTTCACGTTTTTCTAGTGAGAAAAAAAAAATGAAGGGAAAAGATGGTGACGCGCGTCGGGGAGAGGGGAAGGTTTGTAAATACGAATTTCACGGTTTTTAGTAAAAAAAAAAGAAGGAAAAAGATGGTGACGGGTGTTGGGGTGAGGGGAAGGTTTGTAAATACGAATTTCACATTTTTTGGGGAGAGGGGAAGGTTTGTAAATACAAATTTCACATTTTCTAGTAAAAAAAAAGAAGGAAAAAGATGGCAACGCGCATCGGGGAGAGGGGGAGGTGTGTAAATTAAAATTTCACGATTTTTAGTTAAAAAAAAGAAGGAAAAAGATGCTGATGTGCGTCGGGGAGAGGGGAAGGTTTGTAAATACGAATTTCACATTTTTTGGGGAGAGAGGAAGGTTTGTAAATACGAATTTCACGGTTTTCTAGTAAAAAAAAAAGGAAGGAAAAAGGGGGCAACGCGCGTCGGGGAGAGGGGGAGGTGTGTAAATAGGGATTTCACGTTTTTTAGTAAAAAAAAAGAAGGAAAAAGATGGTGACGGGTGTTGGGGAGAGGGGAAGGTTTGTAAATACGGATTTCACGATTTTTAGTTAAAAAAAAGAAGGAAAAAGATGCTGATGCGCGTCGGGGAGAGGGGAAGGTTTGTAAATACGGATTTCACGGTTTTGGGGAGACGGGAAGGTTTGTAAACATGAATTTCACGTTTTTCTAGTAAAAAAAAGAAGGAAAAAGGGGGCGACGCGCGTCGGGGAGAGGGGAAGGTTTGTAAATACAAATTTCACGGTTTTTAGTAAAAAACCCAAGAAAAAGGGGGCGACGCGTCGGGGAGAAGGGGGCGAACCGGCGTCCCCGAGCGCGTGGCCGCGGTGGGAGGAAGGTGACGGTGTCGTGGTGGGGTCTGAGGTCTGCGGGGGGGGTGGGGGGGAGCGCGGGTTTGGGTAGAAAAGTTGGATTTGGGAGAAATTAATCATTTTGGTGGCGCTGGAGCGGCTCTGGGTGGGGGGAGGAGGGCGGTTTTGGGGCTGTGATGCCGTCGGCGAAGTGAGCGGGAAGTGTTCCCGGCATCCGGGAGGATTTTGGGCACCATCTTCCCCCCTCTAGAGGGGTCAACCCCCCCAAAATTTGGGCACCATCTTCCCGCCTCTAGAAGAGTCAATCCCCCCAAAATTTGGGCACCATCTTCCCGCCTCTAGAAGAGTCAATCCCCCCAAAATTTGGCCACCATCTTCCCCCCTCTAGAAGGGTCAACCCCCCCGAAAATTTGGCCACCATCTTCCCCCCTCTAGAAGAGTCAATCCCCCCAAAATTTGGCCACCATCTTCCCGCCTCTAGAAAGGTCAAAACCCAGGAAATTGGGGCACCATCTTCCCACCTCTGGAACAGTCAATCCCCCCAAAATTTGGGCACCATCTTCCCGCCTCTAGAAGAGTCAAAACCCAGGAAATTTGGCCACCATCTTCCCCCTTCTAGAAGGGTCAATCCCCCCAAAATTTGGGCACCATCTTCCCGCCTCTAGAAGAGTCAATCCCCCCAAAATTTGGCCACCATCTTCCCCCCTGTAGAAGGGTCAATCCCCCCAAAATTTGGGCACCATCTTCCCACCTCTAGAAGAGTCAATCCCCCCGAAATTTGGGCACCATCTTCCCCCCTCTAGAAGAGTCAATCCCCCCAAAATTTGGGCACCATCTTCCCGCCTCTAGAAGAGTCAATCCCCCCAAAATTTGGGCACCATCTTCCCCCCTCTAGAGGGGTCAATCCCCCCAAAATTTGGGCACCATCTTCCCCCCTCTAGAAAGGTCAAAACCCAGGAAATTTGGGCACCATCTTCCCCCTTCTAGAAGGGTCAATCCCCCCAAAATTTGGGCACCATCTTCCCACCTCTAGAAGGGTCAAACCCCCCAAAATTTGGGCACCATCTTCCCCCCTCTAGAAGGGTCAAACCCCCCAAAATTTGGGCACCCTCTTCCCCCCTCTAGAAGAGTCAATCCCCCCAAAATTTGGGCACCATCTTCCCCCCTCTAGAAAGGTCAAAACCCAGGAAATTGGGGCACCCTCTTCCCCCCTCTAGAAGAGTCAATCCCCCCAAAATTTGGGCACCATCTTCCCGCCTCTAGAAGAGTCAATCCCCCCAAAATTTGGCCACCATCTTCCCCCCTCTAGAAGGGTCAACCCCCCCGAAAATTTGGCCACCATCTTCCCCCCTCTAGAAGAGTCAATCCCCCCAAAATTTGGCCACCATCTTCCCGCCTCTAGAAAGGTCAAAACCCAGGAAATTGGGGCACCATCTTCCCACCTCTGGAACAGTCAATCCCCCCAAAATTTGGGCACCCTCTTCCCCCCTCTAGAAGAGTCAATCCCCCCAAAATTTGGGCACCATCTTCCCCCCTCTAGAAGGGTCAATCCCCCCAAAATTTGGGCACCATCTTCCCCACTCTAGAACGGTCAAACCCCCCAAAATTTGGGCACCATCTTCTCCCCTCTAGAAGAGTCAACCCCCCCAAAATTTGGGCACCATCTTCCCCCCTCTAGAAGGGTCAAACCCCCCCAAAATTTGGGCACCCTCTTCCCCCCTCTAGAAGAGTCAATCCCCCCAAAATTTGGGCACCATCTTCCCCCTTCTAGAAGGGTCAATCCCCCCCAAATTTGGCCACCATCTTCCCCCCTCTAGAAGGGTCAACCCCCCCGAAAATTTGGGCACCATCTTCCCCCCTCTAGAAGGGTCAATCCCCCCAAAATTTGGGCACCATCTTCCCCACTCTAGAACGGTCAAACCCCCCAAAATTTGGGCACCATCTTCTCCCCTCTAGAAGGGTCAATCCCCCCAAAATTTGGGCACCATCTTCCCCACTCTAGAACGGTCAAACCCCCCAAAATTTGGGCACCATCTTCCCGCCTCTAGAAGAGTCAAAACCCAGGAAATTTGGCCACCATCTTCCCCCTTCTAGAAGGGTCAAACCCCCCAAAATTTGGGCACCATCTTCCCCGCTCTAGAAGGGTCAATCCCCCCCAAATTTGGCCACCATCTTCCCCCTTCTAGAAGCTTCAGTGCCCAGAAAATGGCCGCCTTGGCCTCAAAACCGATCGGAATTAAGCCTTTTAATTTCCGGCACGGCACGGAGGCGCCGGGGCGGGATGGGTCGTTCCCCCCCCTGCCCCGGCTCGGCGTTGCAAATCTCCTCGAGGGGAAGCGAAACCCCCCCCCCCTCGAACCCGGGCTGATTCACCCCCCAAAAGTTATCCTTGCCGCTCTCACCGGGGCGATTTGACGCCTCCAGGTCGCGGCGGAGCTCGCCGGGGCGGCTCCTTCGCCTAGAGGTTGAGCTTCATGGCCAAGATGGCGGCGTAGGTGTCATGGCTGAGGGGCACGTAGGACTTCTGCTTGTCGTCGCGGAAGTAGAGGGGGTCTGGGATGACGTTGGGGTCAAAGCCTTCCTTGACGAGGTTGCTTTTGCGCTGCTTGAAGGTCCCCGTGATCTCCAGGGCGGCCTGTGGAGGTGGATGATGTCATTGGAATGGGGTAGGGGACACAGCCGTGTGGTGGTGTTGGCGTGGGGGTGGCCATGGCTGGTGATGGGAAAGGTGGGGCCTTGATGCCATCGAGGTTGACCAACGTCATTAAAGTTGACCAACGCCATTCATGGAGAAGGTTGACCCAATGCCGTCATGGTTGACCCAACGCCATCATGGTTGACCCATGGAGAGGGTTGAACTGACACCATCAAGGCTGACCAACATCATCATGGTTGACCCACGCCATCATGGAGAAGGTTGAACTGACACCATCAAGGTTGACCCACACCATCATTGTTGACCAACACCATCATGGAGAAGGTTGAACCAACACCATCAAGGCTGACCCAACGCCATCATGGTTAACCCACACCATCATGGAGAAGATTGAACCAACACCATGAAGGCTGACCAACGCCATCATGGAGAAGGTAGACCCACGCCATCAAGGTAGACCCACGCCATCAAAGTAGACCTACGCCATCAAGGTTGATCCACGCCATCATGGAGAAGGTTGAACTGACACCATTAAGGTTGACCCAACACCATCAAGGTTGACCCATGCCATCATGGTTGACCAACACCATCATGGAGAAGGTTGACCCGACACCATCATGGTTGACCCGACACCATCATGGTTGACCAACACCATCAAGGTGGACCCAACACCATCAAGGTGGACCCACACCATCATGGAGAAGGTGGACCCAACACCATCATGGTTGACCCAACACCATCATGGTTGACCCAACACCATCATGGTTGACCAACACCATCATGGTTGACCAACACCATCAAGGAGAAGGTGGACCCAACACCATCAAGGTGGACCCATACCATCATGGAGAAGCTGGACCCAACACCATCAAGGTTGACCCAACACCATCATGGAGAAGGTTGACCCAACACCATCAAGGTGGACCCAACACCATCAAGGTGGACCAACAGCCACCGTCACCAATAGCCGCTGGGCGCCGGCGCTGCCGAATCGCCCTTGGGACGTCCCCTGCCCCACCCCCGCCCCCCGGGCGCAGCCGGGGACCGCTGACCTGGATCCGTATGAAGCGCGGCGCGGCGTAGCCGGGCAGCTTGTCCGCGGTGAAGGCGTAGAGGTTCTCCCCCTCGAAGGTCGCCCCGGCCTTCAGGCAGATGGCCGCCATGCCGCACCTCCCCTCGCACCCTGCCAACGGCGCCGGAAGGTTATTTTGGGGGCGACCGAGTCGTCTCGGTGGCCACTTGGACCATTTGGGGGGCCCGTTGCGTGCCCGACGCGGTGTTGGGCGCTTACTCGGGGGGGGTTATGTGTCCCACTTGGTGGCCACCAGGACCGTGGCACGTCCACCACGCTGGGTGCTTATTTTGGGTGAACGTTGCCCATTTTCATCTCTTTTGTGGCCACTTGGACCACGGGGTGTGGCCAAAGCAGCAACTGGCGCTTACTTTGGGCAACTGGATCCCTTTTGCTCTTTCTGGTGGCCGCTTGGACCACCGTGGAGACGCGTCAGTTGCCCAGAACACGCCCTCCCCCCCCCCCCCCCCCCCCCCGCCAGAGGCTTCTTTTGGGCAACCGAGTCCCACTGGACTTGGTGGCTCCTTGGGCCATCGCAGGAGTAGGTCGCGTGCCCAAGACGCTTGGTTTGGGCAACCAAATCCCACCGTCCAGGTGGCCACTCGGACCTTTAGGGGAGCCCGCTGTGTGCCAAAGCCATGCCAGAAGCTTATTTTGGGCCACCAAGTCCTACTTTAGCCCTCTTGGTGGCCAGCTGGACCACTATGCGGCCACGTTAGTTGCCCCAGACACCACCAGATGCTTCTTTTGGGCAACCCAGCCCCGTTTTGCTCTTCTCGGTGCTCAGTTGGACCACGGTGGCAGTAGTCACGAGCCCAAAACGATACCAAGACTCTTATTTTGGGTCAAAGCGGGCGGATGGTTGGACTAGGTGGTCATTGTGGGTCCATGGATTCTCCTTGAGGCTTCTCGGTGGCCGCTCGGACCATTTGGGGACACGTGACATGGTTGAAACATCAGATTTGGGTTGACTCACCCCCCGCTCCGGTACTTACCCGGCACGGCCACTCCGTAGACGTTGACCTCCTGGATGAAGTCCACCATGGCAAGAGTGGCCTCCACCTCCGTGGTGGCCACGTTCTCACCTTTCCAACTAGGGAAGAGAAGGGATGAAGCCACGAGGGGGGGACATTTTTGGGGCTGGAAGGGGGAAATTTGGACCTTGCCCACGCCCGACGCGGGCCCGAGAGCGGCGGAGTTACCGGAAAGTGTCTCCCACTCGGTCCTGGAAGTAGATGAACTTCTCGTGGTCCATCATCAGGAGGTCGCCGCTGTTGAAGAAGGCGTCGCCTTGGACCAAGACGTCCCTCAAGACTTTCCTCTCCGTCTTCTGCGACTCGCCGGCGTAGCCGTGGAAGGGCGTGTGCTTGGTGATTTTGATGACCAGCAGCCCCGTCTCGCCTTCGGCCAAGGGGAAGAGGAAGGTGGGAGGCCGGTCGGCAACTGCCGCGGCGCTGGGGAACGTCCCCACCGCCATGACGGTTCTTTTTGAAAGGGGGGGGGGGGGGGGGCGGCTCCTGGTGGCTTCCAGCCACCAAGATGAGGATGCTGAGGACCATGAGGTGGCTTTGATGGAGCTCCACCCTTCGGTTCCTCCTGGTTTTCTTCCCCAAAAAGGCCCTCGTGAGGTTCACCTCTTCTTACCGGGCCGGACGCGGATGCAGAGACCTCGCTCGTCGCGTACGGGTTGGTCCTCCTCCACGTTGTACTTGATGAGCTCAAAGGGAGCGAAAGCCTGGAGGGCAGAAGAGGGACAAGGAGAGAAACCGGTGGGTGGAAGAGGAAAGAGGAGACTTTTCTGCCAGGGCCAGGTCCGATCTTCTCTTGTTGTGACCCACGGAAGGCCGTGGAAGAGCGTGGAAGGCCGTGGGAGGCTGTGGAAGAGCGTGGAAGGCCGTGGAAGAGTGTGGAAGGCCGTGGAAGAGTGTGGAAGGCCGTGGAAGAGCATGGAAGGCCGTGGAATAGTGTGGAAGGCCGTGGAAGGCTGTGGAAGAGCGTGGAAAACTGTGGGAGGCCGTGGAAGGCCGTGGAAGAACATGGAAGGCCGTGGAAGAGCGTGGAAGGCCGTGGAAGAGCGTGGAAGGCCGTGGGAGGCCGTGGAAAACTGTGGAAGGCCATGGAAGAGCGTGGAAGGCCATGGAAGAGCGTGGAAGAGCGTGGAAGGCCGTGGAAGAGCGTGGAAGGCCGTGGAAGGCCATGGAAGGCCGTGGAAGAGCGTGGAAGAGCGTGGAAGGCCGTGGAAGAGCGTGGAAGGCCATGGAAGAGCATGGAAGGCCATGGAAGGCCGTGGAAGAGCGTGGAAGGCCGTGGAAGAGCGTGGAAGGCCATGGAAGAGCATGGAAGGCCGTGGAAGAGCATGGAAGGCCGTGGAAGGCCGTGGAAAACTGTGGAAGGCCATGGAAGAGCATGGAAGGCCGTGGGAGGCCGTGGAAAACTGTGGAAGGCCGTGGAAGAGCATGGAAGGCCGTGGAAGAGCGTGGAAGGCCGTGGAAGAGCGTGGAAGGCCGTGGAAGAGCGTGGAAGGCCGTGGAAGGATGTGGAAGAGCGTGGAAGAGCGTGGAAGGCCATGGAAGGCTGTGGAAAACTGTGAAAGGCCGTGGGAGGCCATGGAAGGCCGTGGAAGGCTGTGGAAGAGCGTGGAAGAGAGTGGAAGGCCGTGGAAGAGCATGGAAGGACATGGAAGGCCGTGGAAGAGCGTGGAAGGCCGTGGAAGGCCGTGGAAGAGCATGGAAGGCCGTGGAAGGCCGTGGAAGAGATTGGAAGAGCGTGGAAGAGCGTGGAAAGCCGTGGAAGAGATTGGAAGAGCATGGAAGGCCGTGGAAGGCCGTGGAAGAGATTGGAAGAGCATGGAAGGCTGTGGAAGAGATTGGAAGAGCATGGAAGGCTGTGGAAGGCCGTGGAAGAGCATGGAAGGCCGTGGAAGGATGTGGAAGAGCGTGGAAGAGCGTGGGAGGCCGCGGAAGAGCGTGGGAGGCCGCGGAAGAGCGTGGAAGAGCATGGAAGGCCGGAGAAAACTGTGGAAGGCCGTGGGAGGCCATGGAAAACTGTGGAAGGCCGTGGAAGAGCATGGAAGGCCATGGAAGAGCATGGAAAGCCGTGGAAAGCCGTGGAAAACCGTGGAAGGCCGTGGAAGGCCGTGGAAGAGCATGGAAGGCCGTGGAAGATCGTGGAAGGCCGTGGAAGGCCATGGAAGACCATGGAAGATTGTGGAAGGCCGTGGAAGAGCATCGAAGGCCGTGGAAGACCGTGGAAGGCGGTGGAAGACCGTGGAAGGCCGTGGAAGAGCATGGAAGACCGTGGAAGATCGTGGAAGGCCGTGGAAGATCGTGGAAGGCCGTGGAAGAGCGTGGAAGGCTGTGGAAGAGCGTGGAAGGCCGTGGAAAGCCGTGGAAGAGATTGGAAGAGCGTGGAAGGCCGTGGAAGAGCATGGAAGGCCGTGGAAGGATGTGGAAGAGCGTGGAAGAGCGTGGGAGGCCGCGGAAGAGCGTGGGAGGCCGCAACGTTGGCCAACGGTGCCGAGGGCGGGGCCTCCTTTTGGATGTGAAAAGGGGGATTTTTGGGGGGGGGGAACCCTGCTTTTGTATCCACCCAACCTCCTGGGTTGACCCAGGGAGGTGACCATGAAGGGGTGGGGGTTATCCCGAAGACCCCACCCCCAACGCGGACTCTTGATCTCAACCCAACTTGAGGCGCGGTATCGGGCTCTTCCCCCCGCCCCCCTCCACCGTCGCCCCCGGCGGCTCACCCGGAGGAAGACGTTGGCTCTCCCCACCGCCCCGATCTTGCCTGTGTAGTTGACGAAGCCGGCGTTGCCCTCGGTGGCCCCGTAGAACTCCCAGATGGCCACGGGCCCGAAGCGCCGCAGAAACTCCTGCCACACCTCCCCCCGCAGCCCGTTGCCCAACGCCGCCCGCACCCCGTGCTCCCGGTCGTCGGCGCGCTGTGGAGGGGACACACGCATCGTCGGGGGGGGTTGTGCCCCACGGCATCGCCCCTTTCCCCCCCCCCCCCCCTCCCCCAACCCTCTCCCCAGGGTGGGGGTTCAACCTTGGGGGTGTTGCAGAGGTAGCGCATGAGCTCGCCCACGTACTGGATGACGGTGACGTCGTAGCGGCGACAGTCGTCCCAGAACTGGGAGGCGGAGAATTTGGCCCGGAGGACGCAGGTGGCTCCTGGGGACACACGTGGTGGGGTGACGGTGACCTTCTCCCCTCCCCCTTTCCTCCCCCCATCCCCACCCCTTTTCTCCACCCTTTCCTTCTCCCTGAGGATCTGATGGAAAAGAAATCTTGAGCCAAGGCGTCTGGTCATCTCCTTAAACCAGCCGTGGCCGGAAAACATCTCTCCACCCATCGGCCAAGGCCACCCAGCTCCAGGAAACATCCACCTCCAGAAAGTATCCGTCCGTCCATCATCCATGGCCAGCCGTCATCCAGCTCCATCAAACCTCCGTCCGTTCCCTCACCCATCTCTGGACACGGCTCCCTCTTCTCCTTTCTTCCTCTTCGCTCTCCCCAGACCTTTCTCCATCCCCCCATCCATCTGTCCGTCCTTCTGACCGTCCATCCCTCCGTCCATCCGTCCATCCCTCCATCCATCTGTCCGTCCTTCTGACCATCCATCCCTCCCTCCATCCCTCCCTCCATCCCTCCCTCCCTCCATCCATCTGTCCATCCACCCATCCGTCTGACCATCCATCCATCCTTCCATCCGTGTGTCCATCCCTCCATCCATCTGTCCATCCATCCATCTGACCGTCCATCCATCCATCTGACCGTCCATCCCTCCATCCATCCCTCCATCCCTCCCTTCTTCCATCCCTCTGTCCCTCCATCCCTCCATCCATCCATCCGTCCATCCATCCCTCCCTCCATCCCTCCATCCCTCCATCCCTCCATCCATCCATCCCTCCATCCCTCCCTTCTTCCATCCCTCCATCCCTCCCTTCTTCCATCCCTCTGTCCCTCCATCCCTCCATCCATCCATCCGTCCATCCATCCCTCCCTCCCTCCATCCATCCATCCGTCCCTCCCTCCATCCATCCGTCCATCCATCCCTCCCTCCCTCCATCCATCCGTCCATCCATCCCTCCATCCATCCCTCCCTCCATCCATCCCTCCATCCCTCCCTTCATCCATCCCTCTGTCCCTCCATCCCTCCCTCCATCCATCCGTCCATCCATCCCTCCCTCCCTCCCTCCATCCATCCGTCCATCCATCCATCCCTCCACCCCTCCCTCCATGACCACCCCTGCGCTGCCGGGGCCACGTGGGACACGGCGGGGTGGGGGGGATGGGCTACGTACCAACCTCGAAGCACCCTCCCAGCCCGATGAGGAGCCCGGCCGAGTGGTAGAGCGGCAGCGTCGTGTAGATGACGTCATCGGGCCGCAGGCCGCAGACCCGGCCCAGGCTGGCCACCTGCATCAGCTTCATCTCCGTGATCACCGCCGCCTTGGGCAGCCCTGGAGGGTGGGGTGGGGTGGGGTGGGAAATGGCCTCCTGGGAGCTCCTCGGGTGGGATGGGAGGTCCTAGGGGGGGCGGTGAGGGGTGGGATGGGAGGACAAACCCCTCTGGGTGGTGGGACACCCCCTTGGGGGTCTCCAGACCTTGATGGAAGGAGCCGTGAGGAACCTCACCCTGGGGTGGGGTGGGAAATGGCCTCCTGGGAGGTTCTTGGAGGTCCTAGGGGGGGTGGTGAGGGGTGGGATGGGAGGAGGAACCCCTCTGGGTGGTGGGACACCACCTTGGAGGTATCCAGACGTTGATGGAAGGAGCCATGAGGAACCTCACCCTGGGGTGGGGTCTGCTTTGGGGTCAGGGTGGGGTGAGATATGTCCTCCTTGGAGGTCCTCGGGTGGGATGGGAGGTCCTGGGGGGGGCGGTGAGGGGTGGGATGGGAGGAGAAACCCCTCTGGGTGGTGGGACACCCCCTTGGAGGTCTCCAGATCTTGTTGGAAGGAGCCGGGAGGAACCTCACCCTGGGGTGGGGTGGGAAATGTCCTCCTTGGAGGTTCTTGGGTGGGATGGGAGGTCCTGGGGGGGGCGGTGAGGGGTGGGATGGGAGGAGAAACCCCTCTGGGTGGTGGGACACCCCCTTGGGGATCTCCAGACCTTGATGGAAGGAGCCGTGAGGAACCTCACCCTGGGATGGGGTGGGAAATGTCCTCCTGGGAGGTTCTTGGAGGTCCTAGGGGGGGTGGTGAGGGGTGGGATGGGAGGAGGAACCCCTCTGGGTGGTGGGACACCACCTTGGAGGTATCCAGACGTTGATGGAAGGAGCCATGAGGAACCTCACCCTGGGGTGGGGTCTGCTTTGGGGTCAGGGTGGGGTGAGATATGTCCTCCTTGGAGGTCCTCGGGTGGGATGGGAGGTCCTGGGGGGGGCGGTGAGGGGTGGGATGGGAGGAGAAACCCCTCTGGGTGGTGGGACACCCCCTTGGAGGTATCCAGACGTTGATGGAAGGAGCCATGAGGAACCTCACCCTGGGATGGGGTGGGATATGTCCTCCTGGGAGGTTCTTGGGTGGGATGGGAGGTCCTGGGGGGGGGCGGTGAGGGGTGGGATGGGAGGAGAAACCCCTCTGGGTGGTGGGACACCCCCTTGGAGGTCTCCAGATCTTGTTAGAAGGAGCCGGGAGGAACCTCACCCTGGGGTGGGGTGGGAAATGTCCTCCTGGGAGGTTCTTGGAGGTCCTAGGGGGGGTGATGAGGGGTAGGATGGGAGGAGGAACCCCTCTGGGTGGTGGGACACCCCCTTGGAGGTCTCCAGACGTTGATGGAAGGAGCCGTGAGGAACCTCACCGAGGGGTGGGGTGGGATATGTCCTCCTTGGAGGTTCTTGGGTGGGATGGGAGGTCCTGGGGGGGGGGCAGTGAGGGGTGGGATGGGAGGAGGAACCCCTCTGGGTGGTGGGACACCCCCCTGGAGGTCTCCAGACGTTGATGGAAGGAGCCGTGAGGAACCTCACCCTGGGATGGGGTGGGATATGTCCTCCTGGGAGGTTCTTGGGTGGGATGGGAGGTCCTAGGGGGGGCGGTGAGGGGTGGGATGGGAGGAGAAACCCCTCTGGGTGGTGGGACACCCCCTTGGAGGTCTCCAGGGGGACCACCTCGCCCCCCTCACCCCCCCTCCAGAACCTCACCGGTGGTGCCGGAGGTGTAGATGTAGATGGCCTTGGAGTTGCCGGTGATGCCGGCGCGGTGGTGGGCCGGCAGGGGCTCGTCGGAGGTGGCCTCGATGGCCGGCAGCAGCGCCTCGACCCCCGGCGTGGGCGACGTGGAGCTCAGGTAGAAGACGCCGATGCCGTCGCGCTGGAGATCCGGCAGGACCTCCTCCACGGCGGCCTGGAGCTCTGGGGACGGGGGGACAGGGGGACGTGGTCACCCGGTGAGGGTGGGGGTCCTCGGATGGGTGAGTGTCCAAGTGGGGAAGCCAAAACGGCAAGGAGGGGCCCCCAAAGGACCCCCAGGTGGGCACCCTGGTCAGGTGGGTGCTCCAAGGGTGCCAGGTGGGCACCCAAGGGATGGGATGGGGACCCCAGCCCCCCAAAATGAGCACCCAAAGGACACCCAGGACCTCAGGCATCATGGATGGTTCTCCAAGGGTGCCAGGTGGGCACCCAAGGGATGGGGTGGGGACCCCAGCCCCCCAAAACGGGCCCCCAAAGGACCCCCAAGTGGGCACCCTGGTGAGGTGGGTTCTCCAAGGGTGCCAGGTGGGCACCCAAGGGATGGGGTGGGGACCCCAGCCCCCCAAAACAGGCACCCAAATGACCCCCAAGTGGGCACCCTGGTGAGGTGGGTGCTCCAAGGGTGCCAGGTGGGCACCCAAGGGATGGGGTGGGGACCCCAGCCCCCCCAAATGAGCACCCAAAGGACCCCCCAGGACCTCAGGCGTCATGGATGGGTTCTCCAAGAGTGCCAGGTGGGCACCCAAGGGATGGGGTGAGGACCCCAGCCCCCCCCAAAACGGGCCCCCAAAGGACCCCCAAGTGGGCACCACGGTGAGGTGGGTGCTCCAAGGGTCCCAGGTGGGCACCCAAGGGATGGGGTGGGGACCCCAGCCCCCCCAAATGGGCCCCCAAAGGACCCCCAGGTGGGCACCCTGGTCAGGTGGGTGCTCCAAGGGTCCCAGGTGGGCACCCAAAGGATGGGGTGGGGACCCCAGCCCCCCCAAACGAGCACCCAAAGGACCCCCCAGGACCTCAGGCGTCATGGATGGGTGCCCCAAAGATCCCAGGTGGGCACCCAAGGGATGGGGTGGGGACCCCAGCCCCCCAAAACAGGCACCCAAAGGACCCCCAAGTGGGCACCCTGGTGAGGTGGGTGCTCCAAGGGTGCCAGGTGGGCACCCAAGGGATGGGGTGGGGACCCCAGCCCCCCAAAATGAGCACCCAAAGGACCCCCAGGACCTCAGGCGTCATGGATGGGTGCCCCAAAGATCCCAGGTGGGCACCCAAGGGATGGGGTGGGGACCCCAGCCCCCCCAAAACAAGCACCCAAAGGACCCCCCAGGACCTCAGGCATCATGGATGGGTTCTCCAAGGGTGCCAGGTGGGCACCCAAGGGATGGGGTGGGGACCCCAGCCCCCCAAAACGGGCCCCCAAAGGACCCCCAGGTGGGCACCCTGGTGAGGTGGGTGCTCCAAGGGTGCCAGGTGGGCACCCAAGGGATGGGGTGGGGACCCCAGCCCCCCCAAACGGGCTCCCAAAGGACCCCCAAGTGGGCACCATGGTGAGGTGGGTTCTCCAAGGGTCCCAGGTGGGCACCCAAGGGATGGGGTGGGGACCCCAGCCCCCCAAAACGGGCCCCCAAAGGACCCCCAAGTGGGCGCCAGGGACACCCCAACCTGTGGGTACCCTGGGGGGCGCCCCGAGCCCCCCTAAAGCGGCACCTGGAGCAGCCCCTCAGGGCGCCCCAATCCCATGGGTGCCCCCAGCACCCCGAGGGGCACCCTGAGCCCCCCCCCCCCCCCCCCCGAAGCTCCCCCCTCCGTTTTTTCCCTCTTTCCCCCCAAAACGTGACATAAACCGAAAATAAAAAGGGAACTTTGGCCCCGGGCGGGGGCGGGTGATGATTAACCCGTGGCCTTGGCGTGACCCTGGCGTGACCGGCTCACCGGGGCGTGGGCACGCGTGCACAGGCGCTGACACGTGTGTAGACTCATGCACAGGTGCTGACACACGTGCACAGGCGCTGACACACGTGCAGACTCATGCACGAGCACTGACACGCGTGCACAGGCGCTGACACGCATGTAGACTCATGCACAGGCGCTGACATGTGTGCACAGGCACTGACACACGTGCAGACTCATGCACGAGCACTGACATGCATGTAGACTCATGCACAGGTGCTGACACACGTGTAGACTCATGCACAGGTGCTGACACACGTGCACAGGCACTGACACACGTGTAGACTCATGCACAGGTGCTGACACACGTGCAGAGGCACTGACACACGTGTAGACTCATGCACGAGCACTAACACACGTGTAGACACATGCACGAGCACTGACACGCATGTAGACTCATGCACAGGCGCTGACACACGTGCAGACACATGCACGAGCACTGACACACGTGTAGACTCATGCACGAGCACTGACATGCGTGCACAGGCGCTGACACGCATGTAGACTCATGCACAGGCGCTGACATGTGTGCACAGGCACTGACATGCGTGCACACATGCACAGGCGCTGACACACGTGCAGACTCATGCACGAGCACTGACACACGTGTAGACTCATGCACAGGTGCTGACACACGTGCACAGGCACTGACACACGTGCACAGGCACTGACACACGTGCAGACTCATGCACGAGCACTGACACGCATGTAGACTCATGCACAGGCGCTGACACACGTGTAGACACATGCACGAGCACTGACACACGTGTAGACTCATGCACGAGCACTGACACGCGTGCACAGGCGCTGACACGCATGTAGACTCATGCACAGGCGCTGACATGTGTGCACAGGCACTGACACACGTATAGACTCATGCACAGGCGCTGACACACATGTAGACTCATGCACAAGTGCTGACACACGTGCAAATCCATGCACAGGCGCTGACATGTGTGTAGACACATGCACAGGCACTGACACGTGTGCAGACTCATGCACGAGCACTGACACGTGCAGAAGCACCGACACGCGTGCAAATCCACGCACAAGCACCGACACACGTGCACAGGCACCGACACATGTGCAAATCCACACCCCGGCGCTGACACACGTGCACAGGCACTGACACGTGTGCAAATGCACACTCAGGCACTGACACTTGTGCACAGGCACTGACACACGTGCGGACACATGCACAGGCACTGACACGTGTGTAGACTCATGCACAAGCACTGACACACGTGCAAATCCACACGCGGGCGCTGACACACGTGCACAGGCACTGACACCCGTGCAAATGCACACTCAGGCACTGACACACGTGCACAGGCACTGACACACGTGCAGACACATGCACAGGCACTGACACGTGTGTAGACTCATGCACAGGCACTGACACACGTGCAAATCCATGCACGGGCACTGACACGTGTGCAGACTCACGCACGAGCACTGACACACATGCAAATCCACGCACGGGCGCTGACACACGTGCAGAAGCACCGATACACGTGCACAGGCACCGACACGCGTGCAAATCCACGCACGGGCGCTGACACACGTGCACAGGCACTGACACACGTGCAGAAGCGCCGACACACGTGCAAATCCATGCACGGGCACTGACACACGTGCAGAAGCACTGACACATGTTCAGACACATGCAAAGGCGCTGACACGTGTGTAGACTCATGCACAAGCACTGACAGGCATGCAAATCCATGCACAGGCACTGACACGCGTGCAAATCCACACCCCGGCACTGACACATGTGCACAGGCACTGACACACGTACAGACACATGCACAGGCACTGACACATGTGCAAATCCTCACACGGGCACTGACACGCATGCACAGGCACTGACACACGTGCAGACACATGCACAGGCAGTAACACGTGTGTAGACTCGTGCATGAGTACTGACACACGCGCACAGGCACTGACACACGTGCAGACACATGCACAGGCACTGACACGTGTGTAGACTCGTGCACGAGCACAGACACACGTGCAAATCCACGCACAAGCACCGACACACGTGCACAGGCACTGACATGCATGCACAGGCACCGACACGCGTGCAAATCCACACACGGGCGCTGACACGTGTGTAGACTCGTGCACGAGCACTGACAGGCGTGCAAATCCACGCACGGGCGCTGACACACGTGCACAGGCACTGACACGCGTGCAAATACACACTCAGGCACTGACACACGTGCACAGGCACTGACATGCATGCACAGGCACCGACACGCGTACAAATCCACACACGGGCGCTGACACACGTGCAGAAGCACCGACACACGCGCACAGGCGCCGACACACACGCACAGGCACCGACACACGCGCACAGGCGCCGACACACACATGCAAACCCACACCCCAGCACCGACACGCGTGCAAACCCACGCACGGGCGCTGACACACGTGCAGAAGCACCGACACACGTGCAGAAGCACCGACACACGCGCACAGGCGCCGACACACGTGCAAATCCACACCCCAGCGCCGACACACGCGCACGAGCACCGACACACGTGCAAACCCACACACGGGTGCTGACACACGTGCACAGGCACCGACACATGTGCAGAAGCACCGACACACGCGCACAGGCGCCGACACACGCGCACAGGCGCCGACACACATGCAAACCCACACCCCAGCACCGACACACGTGCAAACCCACGCACGGGCGCTGACACACATGCACAGGCACTGACACACGTGCAGAAGCGCCGACACACGCGCACGAGCACCGACACACGTGCAAACCCACACACGGGCGCTGACACACGTGCACAGGCACCGACACACGTGCACAGGCGCCGACACACACGCACAGGCGCCGACACACGTGCAAACCCACGCACGGGCGCTGACACACGTGCACAGGCACCGACACACGTGCAGAAGCGCCGACACACGCGCACGAGCACCGACATGCGTGCAAACCCACACACGGGTGCTGACACACGTGCACAGGCACTGACACACGTGCACAGGCGCCGACACACGTGCAGAAGCACCGACACACGCGCACAGGCGCCGACACACGCGTGCAAACCCACACCCCAGCACCGACACGCGTGCAAACCCACGCACGGGCGCTGACACACGTGCAGAAGCACCGACACACGCGCACGAGCACCGACACGCGTACAAACCCATGCACGGGCGCTGACACACGTGCACAGGCACCGACACACGTGCAGAAGCACCGACACACGCGCACAGGCGCCGACACACGTGCAAACCCACACCCCAGCACCGACACGCGTGCACACCCACTCCCAGGCGCCAAGGCACGGGCCGACTCCCACCCCCCACCCCTACCCCACCAGAAACCCCCCCACCCCCCCTGGCTCCTCTCTCCCCCCACCCCCCCTCCCCCCAAAGGCGGGCTCCCCTCACCGGGGCTGGCGAGGACGAGGGCGACGCCGGCGTCGGCCAGCGCGTGCCGCAGCGCCGGGCCCCGCGCGTGGCAGTTGAGGCAGGCCATGGCGCAGCCCAGCTTGGCCAGCGCTAGCCACGTCCAGACGTAGGCGGGCTCGTTGGGGAGGAAGACGCCGACGGCGGCGCCCGGCCGTAAGCCCAAGCGCCGCGAGAAGCACCGGGCGGCCCGGTTACTCCGGCGTTCCACGTCGCCGTAGGTGTAAACCTCCTCCCCGTAGCGGAGCAGGGGCCGGTGGGGCCGGCGGCGAGCGCGGGCCTGGAAGACCTCGAGGAGGGCGACGGGCGGCCGCCGCGACAGGCGCCGCCGGCATCGCGCCGCCGACGCCGCCAAAGCGCCGAAGGCCGCCAGGTCGGCCCACAAGAAGGGAAGGCGGCCCAACGCCAGCAGCCCCAGCAAAACCAGCCCCAGCGCCGCCGCCACGAGCCCCGGCGCCGGCATGGTGGCCGCCGCGGCGCTGGCGGCCAAGGTTCGCCGCGAGAGCACCTTTGCCCCGGCGGGTGTTGGCCGGCGGTGCCGGGAGGAGGGCGGTTTGGTGTCTTTCCTTCGGGGGGGGGGGGGGTGTGGTTGGAGCCGCACCGTCGTCCTCCTCCTCCTCCTCCTCCTCCTCCTCCCCACCCAGCGACGGTTGCGAAAAGGTGAAATACGCCCGGGGAGAAAAAAGAAAAACAAAAAAAGCACTTTCTCTCTCAGCGGCGTTGTGAAAAACGGGGCAAGTCAACCCGGTTTGGCGGGGCCGGCGCCGAATACGCGCCAGACACAAACCGGGAGATGAAATAGGGATCGTTTACGGCGACATTTACGGGTTCTTTGGGGTTGCTGGGGGTAAATTCAAAGCTCCGGGGGTAAATTCGAAGCTCTGGGGGTAAATTCAAAGCTCTGGGGATAAATTCGAAGCTCTGGGGATAAATTCGAAGCTCTGGGGATAAATTCGAAGCTCTGGGGATAACATGAGGTTTATCACCGATATACAACACCAACACACACCACACACACGTTACACACCAACAACACCACCAACTTTCTCAACAGATGCAAATTGGGACACAAAACAGTGATTGTTCATCTACAGCAACATTTACGGGTTCTTTTGGGTTGCTGGGGGTAAATTCAAAGCTCCGGGGATAACACGAGGTTTATCACCGATATACAACACCAACACACACCACACACACACGTTACACACCAACAACACCGCCAGCTTGCCCGACAGATGCAAATTGGGACACAAAACAGTGATTGTTCCTTTACAGCAACATTTGTGGGTTCTTTTGGGTTGCTGGGGGTAAATTCGAAGCTCTGGGGATAACACGAGGTTTATCACCGATATACAACACCAACACACACACGTTACACACCAACAACACCGCCAGCTTGCCCGACAGATGCAAATTGGGACACAAAATAGTGATTGTTCCTTTACAGCGACATTTACGGGTTCTTTTGGGTTGCTGGGGGTAAATTCAAAGCTCTGGGGATAACACGAGGTTTATCACCGATATACAACACCAACACACACCACACACACACGTTACACACCAACAACACCGCCAGCTTGCCCGACAGATGCAAATTGCGAGACAAAACAGTGATTGTTCCTTTACAGCGACATTTACGGGTTCTTTTGGGTTGCTGGGGGTAAATTCAAAGCTCCGGGGATAAATTCAAAGCTCTGGGGATAAATTCAAAGCTCCGGGGATAAATTCAAAGCTCTGGGGATAACACGAGGTTTATCACCGATATACAACACCAACACACACACGTTACACACCAACAACACCGCCAGCTTGCCCGACAGATGCAAATCGGGAGACAAAATCGTGATTGTTCATCTACAGCAACATTTACGGGATCTTTTGGGTTGCTGGGGGTAAATTCAAAGCTCTGGGGATAAATTCAAAGCTCCGGGTCTGACACGAGGTTTATCACCGATATACAACACCAACACGCACACGCCACCACCACCAACAACACCAACTTGCCCAACAGATGCAAATCGGGACACAAAACAGTGATTGTTCCTTTACAGCAACATTTACGGGTTCTTTTGGGTTGCTGGGGGTAAATTCAAAGCTCCAGGGATAAATTCAAAGCTCCAGGTCTGACACGAGGTTTATCACCGATATACAACGCCAACACACACCACACACACACGTTACACACCAACAACACCGCCAGCTTGCCCGACAGATGCGAATCGGGAGACAAAACAGTGATTGTTCATTTACAGCAACATTTGTGGGTTCTTTTGGGTTGCTGGGGGTAAATTCAAAGCTCTGGGGATAAATTCGAAGCTCTGGGGATAAATTCGAAGCTCTGGGGATAACACGAGGTTTATCACCGATATACAACACCAACACACACACGTTACACACCAACAACACCGCCAGCTTGCCCGACAGATGCGAATCGGGAGACAAAATAGTGATTGTTCATCTACAGCGACATTTACGGGATCTTTTGGGTTGCTGGGGATAAATTCAAAGCTCTGGGGATAACACGAGGTTTATCACCGATATACAACACCAACACACACACGTTACACACCAACAACACCGCCAGCTTGCCCGACAGATGCAAATTGGGACACAAAATAGTGATTGTTCCTCTACAGCAACATTTACGGGATCTTTTGGGTTGCTGGGGGTAAATTCGAAGCTCCGGGGATAACACGAGGTTTATCACCGATATACAACACCAACACGTACACGCCACCACCACCACCAACACCACCAACTTGCCCGACAGATGCAAATTGCGAGACAAAACAGTGATTGTTCCTTTACAGCAACATTTGTGGGTTCTTTTGGGTTGCTGGGGGTAAATTCAAAGCTCTGGGGGTAAATTCAAAGCTCTGGGGGTAACACGAGGTTTATCACCGATATACAACACCAACACACACACGTTACACACCAACAACACCGCCAGCTTGCCCGACAGATGCAAATCGGGAGACAAAACAGTGATTGTTCATTTACAGCGACATTTACGGGATCTTTTGGGTTGCTGGGGGTAAATTCAAAGCTCTGGGGATAAATTCAAAGCTCTGGGGATAAATTCAAAGCTCCGGGGATAAATTCAAAGCTCCGGGGATAAATTCAAAGCTCCGGGGATAACACGAGGTTTATCACCGATATACAACACCAACACACACGTAACACACCACCACCACCACCAACCAGCCTGTCTGGCCTTGACTTTCTTGGTGCTCCCATGGGGAAATCCCACCCCCCCCCGCCCCAAATCTTGCTCCCTTCCCACCTCCCTCCACCCTCTCCTCCGTCTTCTCAGCAACCGGCCGCATCTCCAGGCCTTTCCCAGCAGGACCAGCCCGACGCCGAAGCGTTTCACCCACGCCACGCCCGTCCTCCTGACAGACAAACGGGGTTTGGGTTGGGGGGTTGGGTTGGGGGTCGAGTTGGTTTGGGGTTGGGGTTTGGGGTTGGGGTTTTGGGCTGGTTTGGGGTTGGGGTTTTGGGCTGGTTTGGGGTTGGGGTTTGGGGTTGGGGTTCGGGTTGGTTTGAGTTGGTTTGGGGTTGGGGTTTTGGGCTGGTTTGGGGTTGGGGTTTGGGGTTGGTTTGGGGTTGGTTTTGGGGTTGGGGTTTTGGGTTGGTTTGGGGTTGGGGTTTTGGGCTCGTTTGGGGTTGGGGTTTGGGGTTGGTTTGGGGTTGGGGTTTGGGGTTGGTTTGGGGTTGGGGTTTGGGGTTGGGGTTTTGGGCTGGTTTGGGGTTGGGGTTTTGGGCTCGTTTGGGGTTGGGGTTTGGGGTTGGTTTGGGGTTGGGGTTTTGGGCTGATTTGGGGTTGGGGTTTGGGGTTGGGGTTTTGGGCTGGTTTGAGTTGGTTTGGGGTTGGGGTTTGGGGTTGGGGTTCGGGTTGGTTTGGGGTTGGTTTGGGGTTGGGGTTTTGGGCTGGTTTGGGGTTGGGGTTTGGGGTTGGTTTGGGGTTGGGGGTTTGGGGTTGGGGTTTGGGGTTGGTTTGGGGTTGGGGTTTTGGGCTGATTTGGGGTTGGGGTTTGGGGTTGGGGTTTTGGGCTGGTTTGGGGTTGGGGTTTGGGGTTGGGGTTGGTTTGGGGTTGGGGTTTTGGGCTGGTTTGGGGTTGGGGTTCGGGTTGGTTTGGGGTTGGTTTGGGGTTGGGGTTTTGGGCTGGTTTGGGGTTGGTTTTGGGGTTGGGGTTTTGGGGTTGGGGTTTTGGGCTGGTTTGGGGTTGGTTTTGGGGTTGGGGTTTTGGGGTTGGGGTTTTGGGCTCGTTTGGGGTTGGGGTTTTGGGCTCGTTTGGGGTTGGGTTTCGGGTTGGTTTCGGGTTGGTTTCGGGTTGGGGTTGGTTTGGGGTTGGGGTTTGGGGTTGGTTTGGGGTTTTGGGTTGGGTTTGGGTTGGGGTTTTGGCATTGGGGGTTTGGGGCTTGGGCTGGTTTGGGGTTGGGGTTTGGGGTTGGGGTTTGAGTTGGTTTGGGGTTGGGGTTTGGGGTTGGTTTGGGGTTGGGTTGGTTTGGGGTTGGGGTTTTGGGCTGGTTTGGGGTTGGTTTGGGGTTGGTTTTGAGGTTGGGGTTTTGGGTTGGTTTGGGGTTGGGGTTTTGGGCTCGTTTGGGGTTGGGGTTTTGGGCTCGTTTGGGGTTGGGTTTCGGGTTGGTTTCAGGTTGGGGTTTGAATTGGTTTGGGGTTGGTTTGGGGTTGGGGTTTTGGGTTGGTTTGGGGTTGGGGGTTTTGGGTTGGTTTGGGGTTGGGGGTTTTGGGTTGGTTTGGGGTTGGGGTTTGGGTTGGTTTGGGGTTTTGGGTTGGTTTTGGGTTGGGGTTTTGGCATTGGGGGTTTGGGGCTTGGGTTGGTTTGGGGTTGGGGGTTTTGGTGTTGGAGCTTTGGGTTGGGTTTTGGATTAAGTTTTTGGGTTGGGGATTTGGCATTGGGCTTTTGGATTGTGGGTTGGTTTTGGCGTTGGGATTTTGGGCTTTGGGTTGGGTTTTGGCGTTGGGATTTTAGGTTTTGGCATTGGGGTTTTGGCCTTGGGGTTTCCCCCTCCTCCTCCTCCTCCCCCATAGAAGAACATGAGCGGGAGCGCCTGGCGAGCTGCTCTCTGATGGGGAAATGAATCTTTCTGCTAATTAAAGAATTAAAAAAAGAACCAAACAGGTTCAGCCTCACCGCTGCGGCGTCACCTTTGCCTCCGGTTCCCAACCCGGGTGCTCACGGGCCGTAAATTGATCACGAGGATCAAATTTTTTTGGCAGCTGCTGGAAAACGCCGGGTGAAACGCGCGCCAGGAGGTTTTGTAACTTTTTTTTTTTGAGGGGGAGGAAATGGGGGGAAAAGTCATCGGTTTGTTGGGGTTGGTGTCACCGGCGAAGGGGACGTTGACCTGGGGGGAGGGGGAGGGAGAGGGGTGGACCCACACCCGGCTGTCCCCAGCAGCGAGGTGGTACCTTGGGGGCGTCCTGAAGGAGATTATTTGGGGGGGGGGAGGGGGAGGTGAGTCAGTGTCCCCAAGTTGGGGCCCCCACCCTGTGCCCAAACTGGTGCCCCACACCCTGTCCCCAACCTGGAGCCCCCCACCCTGTCCCCAACCTCTGCCCCCCCACTCCCTGTCCCCAATTTGGTGCCCCCCAACCTGGATATCCCCCCCCCCCCCCGTCCCCAACTTGGTGCCCCCAACCTGGATTCCCCCCCCCACCTTGTCCCCAACCTGGTGCCCCCCACTGTGTCCCCAACCTGGTGCCCCCCACACCCTGTCCCCAACTTGGTGCCCCCCAACCTGGATCCCCCCACCCTGTCCTCAACCTGGATCCCCCCCACCCTGTCCCCAGCTTGGTGCCCCCCAACCTGGATCCCCCCCCCCACCCTGTCCCCCAACCTGGATCCCCCCCACCCTGTCCCCAACCTGGTGCCCCCAACCTGGAACCCCTCACCCTGTCCCCAGCTTGGTGCCCCCCAACCTGGATCCCCCCCCACCCTGTCCCCAACCTGGATCCCCCCCACCCTGTCCCCAACCTGGTGCCCCCCAACCTGGAACCCCTCACCCTGTCCCCAACTTGGTGCCCCCCAACCTGGATCCCCCCCCCGTCCCCAACCTGGATCCCCCCCCCCCCAACCTGGATCCCCTCACCCCTGGGGTGTCACGCGTGGGATGTCACACGCGGTCCCCCAAGGAAGGGGGGAAATCATACGAGGTCCCCAATGGGCGTCACCCAGGGGACATCACGTAGGGTCCCCAAGGGGATGCCACGTGTGGGGTGTCCCCTTCAGTCCCCACAGCGGGGGGGGGTCATACTGGGGTGGGGTGTGACACCCTTTGGGGAAGCCCCTAAAAGAATGTCCCCTCCCGCTGTCCCCAAAAGGGGGTGGCGACGCAGAGAAAGGGACCCCCTCGCGGAGAAGGGGCCACACGACAAAGCGACCAGAGGCCACTCGAGTGGCCGCCAAAAAAAAAAGCCACCTCCAGGTCCCACCGAGATTTGAACTCGGATCGCTGGATTCAGAGTCCAGAGTGCTAACCATTACACCATGGGACCGACCTGCCCGGACACCTCCGCCGCGCCTCACACCCCTCCGCGCCCCCCCTCTAAAAAAAAAAAGTCCCCTGGTACAGTGGGGCGGAGGAAGATGAAGGGACCCTACGCGGGGTGGGGGGTGGGCAGGGAGAAAAAGAGGGGGAAAAAGTTATTTCGCCCGAACAGGGACTTGAACCCTGGACCCTCAGATTAAAAGTCTGATGCTCTTCCGACTGAGCTATCCGGGCTCTTGGAAAAGGCTTCCCGGTGCCTCCCCATGGGTAAGCGGCGAGGGGACGGACACCTTCCCCCCCCCGACACCGGCACACGGGTACCCGCGGGGTTTGAGGGGAGAAAGGGCGAAAAGGAGGATTTTTAGGGCAAAAGGGGCGCTTTTTTTTTTTTTCCCCCCCCAGGGTGAAAAAGGTGCCGGTGCGGCCGCGCCGAGCCGCCAGGCGGCGGACCTGAGTGAGAACCGCCACCCGCCGCGTCCGCCTTCTCCTTCCCCTGCGGACCAATGGGAAGGCCGCTGGTTAGCAGCGCGGCCAATCAGCGTCCAGCGCCGCAGCCTCCTTTGGGTGTACGAGTGGCGGGACTTGAGCCCCCCCCCCCCCCCCCCCCCCCCCCCCCCACGCGGTGGAGAGAGAGCGGGAGTAAAGACCCGAAATCGCTTGAAAAAGCCTTAAAACTCGGCTTCCCCGGGGGGGGGGTGGGGGGGAAGCGGCTTCCTCTTATCCCCACAGCGGGCTCGTACTGAGATTCATATACCAAAAATTTAAAGCTTTTCTAAAAATGGCTAAAATCTCCATATTTAGCTTGAGGGAAGGACCGAGCCGCCCGCAGCCACCGCCTCCCCCCCCCCGGCTCTGACACCCCTCCGGGCGGCTCCCGCCTCCCCCCGGCCCTGACACCCCCTTAACCTGAAACATCCCCCTCCCAGGGGCTCCTGCCTCCTCCCCCGACCCTGAAACACACTCCGCCCCCCAACGGCTTCCCCCCTTCCCTCTCCCGCCTCCCCCGGCCCTGAAACACCCCCCTCCCAGGGGCTCCCGCCTCCCCCCGACCCTGAAACACACTCTCCCCCAACAGCTTCCCCCCTTCCCGCTCCCGCCTCCCCCCGACCCTGAAACACACTCCCCCCCAACGGCTGCCCCCCTTCCCTGAAACATCCCCTCAGGGGCTCCGCCTCCCCTCGGCCCTGACCACCCCCCCCCCTTAGGGGGTTCCCCCTCTCCCCTTAAAACCCCCGTGCTCCCCTAACGTCCCAACCTCCCCCTCCTAAACCCGAGGCGGCTCCAAACCTCGCGCTCCTATTGGCCAGCAGCCGGCGCTCTTCTATTGGTTCTCCGCCGAGCGGCGCCGTCAGCCAATCAAAACGCGCCGTTTGGATCCGCGGGACCGTATAACAAGCCGGGGCGGGCGGGCGCGGCGCTGTCATTTACCCGGTAACGGAACGATGTCGGGGCGGGGGAAGCAGGGCGGCAAGGCCCGAGCGAAGGCCAAGTCTCGCTCGTCCCGCGCCGGCCTCCAGTTCCCCGTGGGCCGCGTTCACCGGTTGCTTCGCAAAGGCAACTACGCCGAGCGGGTGGGAGCCGGGGCTCCCGTCTACCTGGCTGCCGTCATGGAATATCTGACGGCCGAGATCCTGGAGCTGGCGGGGAACGCGGCTCGGGATAACAAGAAGACTCGGATCATCCCCCGGCACCTCCAGCTCGCCGTCCGCAACGACGAGGAGCTCAACAAGCTGCTGGGGGGCGTCACGATCGCGCAGGGTGGGGTCCTGCCCAACATCCAGGCGGTGTGCTGCTGCCCAAGAAGAGCGAGAGCCACAAGGTCAAGGGCAAGTGAGGCGGGGGGGGCGAGAAGCTGCTTCGAGGAAGCTTTTAAGGGGTTTTTGTTTTAATCCTGCCTGTAGGTTTTTATTGTTTTTATTTTTAAACCCAAAGGCTCTTTTCAGAGCCACCCACAGCTTCAGGAAAAGAGCTGGAGGAGCAGGGTGACGGGGGCTGTGCTAATAAACATCAATGAGTTGCCCAGCTCTTAATTTGGAGCAATCTTAACCCACAGGTGAACACCACCCCCTCTCCCGTGGGTAAAGCACTGGCACCCCAAGCCCTCACTAAACAGCCCCAAAAGAAGCCAGTAAAAATAAAAAGTAACCCTGGAGAAGGAGCTGGGCCTTAGCCAGCAAAGGTGGCGTGAAATGGCGGCCCTTTTCTGAGCAGGCAGAATCGGCAAAATAAAGAAATTGACCGTAATTTACCGATAAATCCACAATCGCGTCGCAAGCGAGGAACGGTTTTGAGGGCAGGTAGTTCAGTCGCAAGCGCCGCCGCCGGTGGTTATGCAAATGAAGGCTCCAGTCCGCGCCCTCCCATTGGCCTCGGAGAGCCCCGTGGCAGAGCGCTGTCCCACCATGCCGCTCCAGCGGCTCCAAAGCCCGCGCGCCGATTGGCCCGTTACTGAATCCGCTCAGCCAATGGCTGGGCACTGTTTGAATCCCCCTGTTCCGTCCCCCTTCCTTCAGCGGGGCCAAATCTCGCTTCGCCGAATATGGAAATACAGAAAAATGAAACGGTATTTGCATGATTTGACCTAAAACCGCGTCCCGATTCACTTTTATTCTAAGGAAACACTGAGAATAGAAAGTAGGGAGGGTGGACGGCGCCGCTCCTGCCCACCCTCAGCACTGACCACCCGCTGGTGTTTCTGGCGTTCACCGAAAATTTTTTTGCCAGATTGATGCATTTTTAACAGACCGGAAAAGCCTTCGTTTTGCCTCAAAAACGCAGCCGAACACGTAACACACGGAACTCGCACGCACCCACCCGCAAAAGCAACCTACACGAATAAACTGCTTCGCCCTGCACGTTTCTGGGGGCGCCAGGACTCGGCGGCAGCCCCACACCCTCTCCAACACCGCCCGCGACTCTCAGCCCCCCATGTAAAATGGCCGTTACAGCGCCTACCCGCACGATTTATATAGTCCCGTGGCGGACCAGAGGGAAACCCGCGCCGCAACTCCCCCTCCACTGCCCGCCCCAAAGGTGACGTTAGCGCCCCGCTCGGACCAATCAGAGCGCAGTAACCGTTTGAAGGGGAAGGCGGCACCGCGCACAGCGGGGATGGCTGCGGGCGCCCGAGATAACAAGGAAAACCCTCAGAAACCGCGTTTTGTTCACTAAAAAAAAAAGGAAAACCAACCCATTTTAAAGCTCTATCAACCCCTCCACCACCCATGTACTGTTGCGATCCTCAAAAAGACACGGAAAAAGAAAAGGAGCGATATCAGCTCTTTGCTAAAGAAAGTGGGTGGCTCTGAAAAGAGCCGTTGGGGTCGGGTGGAGCTGAGCAGGTTCCCGCAGCCTCTTTTTCGGCCGCTCTACTTGGAGCTGGTGTATTTGGTGACGGCCTTGGTGCCCTCGGAGACGGCATGCTTTGCCAGCTCGCCGGGCAGCAGGAGCCGCACAGCTGTCTGGATCTCCCTCGAGGTGATGGTGGAGCGTTTGTTGTAGTGGGCCAGGCGGGAGGCCTCGCCGGCGATGCGCTCGAAGATGTCGTTGACGAACGAGTTCATGATGCCCATGGCCTTGGATGAGATACCGGTGTCGGGGTGGACCTGCTTCAGCACCTTGTACACGTAGATGGAGTAACTCTCCTTGCGGCTGCGGCGCCGCTTCTTGTCGCCTTTTTTCTGGGTCTTGGTCACCGCTTTCTTCGACCCTTTTTTGGGTGCGGGCGCGGATTTAGCCGGTTCGGGCATGGTGCTCAGAGAAGCCGCTAGGAAAGAGCCTCCGCGGAGTGGGGGAGCCCCGCGGGCGGCGCCGCTTTTATAGCGGCGTTATGCAAATGAACGGACTCCAATCCGCTCACTCCTATTGGCTGAAACCAGCGCTCAGAGCCCCCGCGCTGAGAAACCCCCCACCCTTCCCGCTCATGCTAATAGCCCGGCTCCAAAGCGCAGGCTCTGATTGGACGCTGAGCGGTTGAGCAAGCTACCGCGTCTTAGCCAATCAAATCACGCCGTTCGGATCCTGCTGAGAACAGCGTAGCCCTGGGGGAGGGAAGCCGCGGTGGTCCTTGTGCCGCACCGGAGGGCGGGGGGGGGGGGGGGGCGGAGAACCGGCTCCGGGTTGGGGGGGCGGGAGAGAACGATCTCTGGGGAACCCGAATCGCGGGGACCGAGCTGTGGGGCAGCCCCAGCGGGGTTTCGCCGGGGGAAAAGCGGCTGCACTGGCAGCACCGGAGTCGCTCGGCCTCGCTCTCCCCTCGGCACCGGAGCGCTCAGCTCAAGCCGACCCCTGGAATTCCCCTCGCGGCCCCGCCCAACCGCAGGCGGCGGCCAATCAGCGCCGAGCGCGCGAAATTCAAATCGCCCGCCGCGCCCCCCGTGGCCAATGAGAAGCGCCTCTTCCCCCTCTAATTACTCTTAATTAGCTCCGCATCCCCACAAATACAAGGTCACCCCTAGCAGGCATGGAGACTTTATGCATCGTGGGGCAGCTTTGGGTTTAATCACCTCATTTTTCGGTGTCTTTAAAACGTCGCAACGGACGCATTGGTGGTTCAGTGGTAGAATTCTCGCCTGCCACGCGGGAGGCCCGGGTTCGATTCCCGGCCAATGCAACGTAGTGTTTTCCCCCCTCACTTTTTTAAAATTTTTTTCCCCCCTTCTTTCACCCCATTTTCCACCCGGAACGCGGTAAATAACCGCGCCGCAGCATGTCGCCCCCACGGAAGCAATAAAACACGCGTGGAAAGAAAAAAAAAAAAAAAAAGAAAGAAACAACTCGCACACAAAAGTGACCACCCCGTCCCTGGGTGGACTCGAACCACCAACCTTTCGGTTAACAGCCGAACGCGCTAACCGATTGCGCCACAGAGACCCGTACCCTGGCCCCGCCCCGCCGCCTCTCCGGAGCATGGGATGCGCTGCCCGGCGTAAAAGTGGGGGGGGGGGGGGGGGGGTGGGTGTCTCCACCTGCAATAGGAATGGGGAGGGGTAAAAGCTGCGGGGGGACCCTGTAGGAATTGGGAAGAGGGGGGACAGGTAGAAATGGCAGGGAATGAGGGATTTGGGGATTGCGGAACAGCTGAGGAGGGGGCAAAAAACACCCCTAAAAGCCCTAAAAAAACAACATTGGGGGGGGCTCTTGAGGTGGAAGACGCTGTGGGAAGGAGGGGGGGGTCTCCACCTGCAATAGGAATGGGGGGGGTGTGAAAGCTGCAGGGGGGACTCTGAAGGAATTGGGGGGGGACGACGACACAGGTAGAAATGGCAGGGAATTAGGGATTTGGGGATTGAGGAACAGCGAGGAGGGGGCAAAAAAAAACTAAAAGACCTAAAAAACAACATTGGGGGGGCTCTTGAGGTGGGAAGACGCTGTGGGAAGGAGGGGGGGGGGTCTCCACCTGCAATAGGAATGGGGGGGGGGGTGAAAGCTGCGGGGGGGACTCTGAAGGAATTGGGGGGGGGCCCGACAGGTAGAAATGGCAGGGAATGAGGGATATGGGGATTGCGGAACAGCGAGGATGGGGGCAAAAATCCCCCCTAAAAGCCCTAAAAAACAACATGGGGGGGCTCTTGAGGTGGAAGACGCTGTGGGAAGGAGGGGGGGGGTCTCCACCTGCAATAGGAATGGGGGGGTGTGAAAGCTGCGGGGGGGACTCTGAAGGAATTGGGAAGAGGGGGGACAGGTAGAAATGGCAGGGAATGAGGGATCTGGGATTGCGGATCAGCGAGGAGGGGGCAAAAAAACTCCTAAAAGCCCTAAAAAAACAACATGAGGGGGGTGTCTTGAGGTGGGAAGACGCTGTAGGAATGAGAGGGGGGGGTCTCCACCTGCAATAGGAATGGTAGGGGTGTGTGAAAGCTGCGGGGGGGACCCTGTAGGAGTTGGGAAGAGGGGGACAGGTAGAAATGGCAGGGAATGAGGGATCTGGGGATTGCGGATCAGCGAGGAGGGGGCAAAAATCCCCCCTAAAAGCCCTAAAAAAACAACATGGGGGGGGGGTCTTGAGGTGGGAAGACGCTGTGGGAAGGAGGGGGGGGGGTGTCTCCACCTGCAATAGAAATGGGGGGGTGTGAAGCTGCGGGGGGACCCTGTAGGAATTGGAAGAGGGGGGACAGGTAGAAATGGCAGGGAATGAGGGATTTGGGGATTGCGGAACAGCGAGGAGGGGGCAAAAAACACCCCTAAAAGCCCTAAAAAAACAACATTGGGGGGGGCTCTTGAGGTGGGAAGACGCTGTGGGAATGGGAGGGGGGGGTCTCCACCTGCAATAGGAATGGGGGGGGTGTGAAAGCTGCAGGGGGGACTCTGAAGGAATTGGGGGGGGACGACGACACAGGTAGAAATGGCAGGGAATTAGGGATTTGGGGATTGCGGAAGAGCGAGGAGGGGGCAAAAATCCCCCACTAAAGCCCTAAAAAACAACATGGGGGGGTGTCTTGAGGTGGAAGACGCTGTGGGAATGAGAGAGGGGTCTCCACCTGCAATAGGAATGGGGGAGGTGAAAAGCTGCGGGGGGGACCCTGTAGGAATTGGGAAGAGGGGGGACAGGTAGAAATGGCAGGAATGAGGGATCTGGGGATTGCGGATCAGCGAGGAGGGGGCAAAAATCCCCCCTAAAAGCCCTAAAAAAACAACATTGGGGGGGGGTCTTGAGGTGGGAAGACGCTGTGGGAATGAGAGGGGGGGGGTCTCCACCTGCAATAGGAATGGTAGGGTGCGTGAAAGCTGCGGGGGGGACCCTGTAGGAGTTGGGAAGAGGGGGGACAGGTAGAAATGGCAGGGAATGAGGAATACGGGGATTGCGGAACAGCGAGGAGGGGCAAAAAACACCCCTAAAAGCCCTAAAAAAACAACATTGGGGGGGGCTCTTGAGGTGGGAAGACGCTGTGGGAAGGAGGGGGGGGTCTCCACCTGCAATAGAAATGGGGGGGTGTGAAAGCTGCGGGGGGGACTCTGAAGGAATTGGGAAGAGGGGGGACAGGTAGAAATGGCAGGGAATGAGGGATCTGGGGATTGCGGATCAGCGAGGAGGGGGCAAAAATCCCCCCTAAAAGCCCCATAAAAATAACATGGGGGGGGGGTCTTGAGGTGGGAAGACGCTGTAGGAATGAGGGGAGGGGTCTCCACCTGCAATAGGAATGGGGGGGTGTGAAAGCTGCGGGGGGGACCCTGTAGGAATTGGGGAGAGGGGGGACAGGTAGAAATGGCAGGAATGAGGGATCTGGGGATTGCGGATCAGCGAGGAGGGGGCAAAAATCCCCCCTAAAAGCCCTAAAAAAACAACATTGGGGGGGGGTCTTGAGGTGGGAAGACGCTGTGGAAGGAGGGGGGGGGGGAGGGGCAAAAACTAAAGCGCTCCGAGGAAGGATGGGGGGGGGATGGGCAAAAAGCGAAGCCCCCCGACGAGGATGGGATTCGAACCCACGCGTGCAGAGCACAATGGATTAGCAGTCCATCGCCTTAACCACTCGGCCACCTCGTCCGCCGGCGCGCTGCCGCCGCCGCGCCCCCATGGCGCGCGCCTCGGGAAGGGCGGGGCGAAAGGGGGAGGGGGGGGAAAGGGGGCGGGGTTTCTCTCCCCCCCCCCCCCCTTCTGCCGCGGGAAGGCGGCGCCAAAGAAGGCGGTGGGCGCGGGGCGCGCGCCGGGGATGTAGCTCAGCGGTAGAGCGCATGCTTCGCATGTATGAGGTCCCGGGTTCAATCCCCGGCATCTCCAGGTTGAGGGGTTGGGGGGGGGAGCCCGTCGCCCCCCTTTTTCTTTTAGGGGGCTGGGGGGGGGGGGGGGGAGGTAATATAGACCAGGGGAGGGTCCCCTATTTTTGCTCCCGCCCGCCACCACCCACCCCCGCCGTGAGGCGCCACTCCCCGAGGCTGCAGAAGGTTGTTTTTGTTGTGTTTTTTTTTTTTTAATTATTATTATTTTTGCCGATTGTGGTTTATCAAAAGAAATCAAAAAGTTCTATTTTTCTGTCAGGAGCAGAGTGGCGCAGCGGAAGCGTGCTGGGCCCATAACCCAGAGGTCGATGGATCGAAACCATCCTCTGCTAACTGCTTTTTTTTTCCTGTGCTTTTAGGGTTTTTTCCTGTTTATTTTGCTTTGTGTTTGCTTCATGGTCTCAACACCCCCACCA